>NW_022884503.1:0-32908 GCF_011952205.1 Bombus bifarius | reverse complement strand
TCGCAAATCGCGAAGATTTCGTTTATTTTGACGAAAAATAGCCGTCATTTCCTTCCCGTTGGAGATATTTCGTCGTTTAAGCGCTCGTTGATCTCCATTTCACAGTGCTAATGCAATGCACTACCGTTTATGTGTCGAAACAAGCAAAATATCTCGCAAATCGCGTGGATTTCGTTTATTTTGAAGAAAAATAGCCGTCATTTCCTTCCCGTTGGAGATATTTCGACGTTTAGGCGCCCGTTGAACTCCATTTCACAGTGCTAATGCAATGCACAACCATTTAAGCGTCGAAACAAGCAAAATATCTCGCAAATCGCGAAGATTTCGTTTATTTTGACGAAAAATAGCCGTCATTTCCTTCCCGTTGGAGATATTTCGACGTTTAAGCGCTCGTTGAACTCCATTTCACAGTGCTAATGCAATGCACAACCATTTAAGCGTCGAAACAAGCAAAATATCTCGCAAATCGCGAAGATTTCGTTTATTTTGACGAAAAATAGCCGTCATTTCCTTCCCGTTGGAGATATTTCGTCGTTTAAGCGCTCGTTGATCTCCATTTCACAGTGCTAATGCAATGCACTACCGTTTATGTGTCGAAACAAGCAAAATATCTCGCAAATCGCGAAGATTTCCTCGATTTTGATGAAAAATAGCCGTCATTTCCTTCCCGTTGGAGATATTTCGACGTTTAAGCGCTCGTTGAACTCCATTGCACAGTGCTAATGCAATGCACACCCATTTAAGCGTCGAAACAAGCAAAATATCTCGCAAATCGCGAAGAATTCGTATATTTTGACGAAAAATAGCCGTCATTTCCTTCCCGTTGGAGATATTTCGACGTTTAAGCGCTCGTTGAACTCCATTTCACAGTGCTAATGCAATGCACAACCATTTAAGCGTTGAAACGGGCAAAATATTTCGCAAATCGCGAAGATTTCGTCGATTTTGATGAAAAATAGCCGTTATTTCCTTCCCGTTGGAGATATTTCGACTTTTAAGCGCTCGTTGAACTCCATGGCACAATGCTAATGCAATGCACAACCATTTAAGCGTCGAAACAAGCAAAATATCTCGCAAATCGCGAAGATTTCGTTTATTTTGTCGAAAAATAGCCGTCATTTCCTTCCCGTTGGAGATATTTCGACGTTTAAGCGCTCGTTGAACTCCATTTCACAGTGCTAATGCAATGCACAACCATTTAAGCGTCGGAACAAGCAAAATATCTCGCAAAACGCGAGGATTTCGTCGATGTTGACGAAAAATAGCCGTCATTTCCTTCCCGTTGGAGATATTTCGACGTTTAAGCGCTCGTTGAACTCCATTTCACAGTGCTAATGCAATGCACAACCATTTAAGCGTCGAAACGAGCAAAATATCTCGCAAATCGCCAAGATTTCGTCGATTTTGACGAAAAATAGCCGTCATTTCCTTCCCGTTGGTGATATTTCGACGTTTAAGCGCTCGTTGAACGTCATTTCACAGTGCTATTGCAATGCACAACCATTTAAGCGTCGAAACAAGCAAAATATCTCGCAAATCGCGAGGATTTCGTTTATTTTGACGAAAAAAAGCCGTCATTTCCTTCCCGTTGGAGATATTTCGACGTTTAAGCGCTCGTTGAACTCCATTTCACAGTGCTAATGCAATGCACAACCAATTAAGCGTCGAAACAAGCAAAATATCTCGCAAATCGCGAAGATTTCGTTTATTTTGACGAAAAATAGCCGTCATTTCCTTCCCGTTGGAGATATTTCGACGTTTAAGCGCTCGTTGAACTCCATTTCACAGTGCTAATGCAATGCACAACCATTTAAGCGTCGAAGCAAGCAAAATATCTCGCAAATCGCGAAAATTTCGTTTATTTTGACGAAAAATAGCCGTCATTTCCTCCCCGTTGGAGATATTTCGACGTTTCAGCGCTCGTTGAACTCCATTTCACAGTGCTAATGCAATGCACACCCATTTAAGCGTCGAAACAAGCAAAATATCTCGCAAATCGCGAAGAATTCGTATATTTTGACGAAAAATAGCCGTCATTTCCTTCCCGTTGGTGATAATTCGACGTTTAAGCGCTCGTTGAACTCCATTGCACAGTGCTAATGCAATGCACAACCATTTAAGCGTCGAAACAAGCAAAATATCTCGCAAATCGCGAAGATTTCGTTTATTTTGACGAAAAATAGCCGTCATTTCCTTCCCGTTGGAGATATTTCGTCTTTTAAGCGCTCGTTGATCTCCATTTCACAGTGCTAATGCAATGCACTACCGTTTATGTGTCGAAACAAGCAAAATATCTCGCAAATCGCGTGGATTTCGTTTATTTTGAAGAAAAATAGCCGTCATTTCCTTCCCGTTGGAGATATTTCGACGTTTAAGCGCTCGTTGAACTCCATTTCACAGTGCTAATGCAATGCACAACCAATTAAGCGTCGAAACAAGCAAAATATCTCGCAAATCGCGAAGATTTCGTTTATTTTGACGAAAAATAGCCGTCATTTCCTCCCCGTTGGAGATATTTCGACGTTTCAGCGCTCGTTGAACTCCATTTCACAGTGCTAATGCAATGCACAACCATTTAAGCGTCGAAACAAGCAAAATATCTCGCAAATCGCGAAGAATTCGTATATTTTGACGAAAAATAGCCGTCATTTCCTTCCCGTTGGTGATAATTCGACGTTTAAGCGCTCGTTGAACTCCATTGCACAGTGCTAATGCAATGCACAACCATTTAAGCGTCGAAACAAGCAAAATATCTCGCAAATCGCGAAAATTTCGATTTTTTGGACGATAAATGGCCGTAACTTCCTTCCCGTTGGAGATATTTCGACGTTTAAGCGCTCGTTGAACTCCATTTCACAGTGCTAATGCAATGCACAACCATTTAAGCGTCGAAACAATCAAAATATCTCGCAAATCGCGAAGATTTCATTTATTTTGACGAAAAATAGCCGTCATTTCCTTCCCGTTGGAGATATTTCGACGTTTAAGCAATCGTTGAACTCCATTTCACAGTGCTAATGCAATGCACAACCATTTAAGCGTCGAAACAAGCAAAATATCTCGCAAATCGCGAAGATTTCGTTTATTTTGACGAAAAATAGCCGTCATTTCCTTCCCGTTGGAGATATTTCGACGTTTAAGCGCTCGTTGAACTCCATTTCACAGTGCTAATGCAATGCACAACCATTTAAGCGTCGAAACAAGCAAAACATCTCGCAAATCGCGAAGACTTCGTTTATTTTGACGAAAAATAGCCGTTATTTCCTTCCCGTTGGAGATATTTCGACGTTTAAGCGCTCGTTGAACTCCATTGCACAGTGCTAATGCAATGCACAACCATTTAAGCGTCGAAACAAGCAAAATATCTCGCAAATCGCGAAGGTTTCGTTTATTTTGACGAAAAATAGCCGTCATTTCCTTCCCGTTGGAGATATTTCGACGTTTAAGCGCTCGTTGAACTCCATTTCACAGTGCTAATGCAATGCACAACCATTTAAGCGTCGAAACAAGTTGTAAAATATCTCGCAAATCGCGAAGATTTCCTCGATTTTGATGAAAATAGCCGTCATTTCTTCCTCGTTGAGATTGACGTTTAAGCGCTCGTTGAACTGCATTTCAGAGTGCTAATGCAATGCACAAACTATCTTCAAGCGTCGAAACGGGGCAAAATATTCAAATCGCGAAGATTTCTTTATATTTTGACGAAAAAATAGCCAGTCATTTCCTCCCGTTGAGATATTTCTGACGTTTAAGCGCTCGTTGAACTCCATTTCACAGTGCTAATGCAATGCACAACCATTTAAGCCTCGAAACAAGCAAAATATCTCGCAAATCGCGAAGATTTCGTATATTTGGACGAAAAATTGCCGTCATTTCCTTCCCGTTGGTGATATTTCGACGTTTAAGCGCTCGTTGAACTCCATTTCACAGTGCTAATGCAATGCACAACCATTGAAGCGTCGAAACAAGCAAAATATCTCGCAAATCGCGAAAATTTCGATTTTTTGGACGATAAATGGCCGTAACTTCCTTCCCGTTGGAGATATTTCGACGTTTAAGCGCTCGTTGAACTCCATTTCACAGTGCTAATGCAATGCACAACCATTTAAGCGTCGAAACAAGCAAAATATCTCGCTAATCGCGAAGATTTCGTATATTTTGACGAAAAATAGCCGTCATTTCCTTCCCGTTGGAGATATTTCGACGTTTAAGCGCTCGTTGAACTCCATTTCACAGTGCTAATGCAGTGCACAGCCATTTAAGTGTCGAAACAAGCAAAATATCTCGCAAATCGCGAAGATTTCGTTTATTTTGACGAAAAATAGCCGTCATTTCCTTCCCGTTGGAGATATTTCGACGTTTAAGCGCTCGTTGAACCTCATTTCACAGTGCTATTGCAATGCACAACCATTTAAGCGTCGAAACAAGCAAAATATCTCGCAAATCGCGTGGATTTCGTTTATTTTGATGAAAAATAGCCGTCATTTCCTTCCCGTTGGAGATATTTCGATGTTTAAGCATTCGTTGAACTCCATTTCACAGTGCTTATGCAATGCACAACCATTGAAGCGTCGAAACAAGCAAAATATCTCGCAAATCGCGAAGATTTCGTTTATTTTGACGAAAAATAGCCGTCATTTCCTTCCCGTTGGAGATATTTCGACGTTTAAGCGCTCGTTGAACCTCATTTCACAGTGCTAATGCAATGCACAACCATTTAAGCGTCGAAACAAGCAAAATATCTCGCAAATCGCGAAGATTTCCTCGATTTTGATGAAAAATAGCCGTCATTTCCTTCCCGTTGGAGATATTTCGACGTTTATGCGCTCGTTGAACTCCATTTCAGAGTGCTAATGCAATGCAGAACCATTTAAGCGTCGAAACAAGCAAAATATCTCGCAAATCGCGAAGATTTCGTATATTTTGACGAAAAATAGCCGTCATTTCCATCCCGTTGGTGATATTTCGACGTTTAAGCGCTCGTTGAACTCCATTTCACAGTGCTAATGCAATGCACAACCATTTAAGCGTCGTAACAAGCAAAATATCTCGCAAATCGCGAAGATTTCGTTTGTTTTGACGAAAAATACCCGTCATTTCCTTCCCGTTGGAGATATTTCGACGTTTAAGCGCTCGTTGAGCTCCATTTCACAGTGCTAATGCAGTGCACTACCGCTTAAGCGTCGAAACAAGCAAAATATCTCGCAAATCGCGAAGATTTCGTCGATTTTGATGAAATATAGTCGTCATTTCCTTCCCGTTGGAGATATTTCGTCGTTTAAGCGCTCGTTGATCTCCATTTCACAGTGCTAATGCAATGCACTACCGCTTAAGCGTCGAAACAAGCAAAATATCTCGCAAATCGCGAAGATTTGGTCGATTTTGACGAAAAATAGCCGTCATTTCCTTCCCGTTGGAGATATTTCGACGTTTAAGCTCTCGCTGAACTCCATTTCAGAGTGCTAATGCAATGCACAACCATTTAAGCGTCGAAACAAGCAAAATATCTCGCAAATCGCGAAGATTTCGTTTATTTTGACGAAAAATAGCCGTCATTTCCTTCCCGTTGGAGATATTTCGACGTTTAAGCGCTCGTTGAACCTCATTTCACAGTGCTATTGCAATGCACAACCATTTAAGCGTCGAAACAAGCAAAATATCTCGCAAATCGCGTGGATTTCGTTTATTTTGATGAAAAATAGCCGTCATTTCCTTCCCGTTGGAGATATTTCGATGTTTAAGCATTCGTTGAACTCCATTTCACAGTGCTACTTCTAATGCAGAACCATTTAAGCGTCGAAACAAGCAAAATATCTCGCAAATCGCGAAGGTTTCGTTTATTTTGACGAAAAATAGCCGTCATTTCCTTCCCGTTGGAGGTATTTCGACGTTTAAGCGCTCGTTGAACTCCATTTCACAGTGCTAATGCAATGCACAAGCATTTAAGCGTCGAAACAAGCAAAATATCTCGCTAATCGCGAAGATTTCGTATATTTTGACGAAAAATACCCGTCATTTCCTTCCCGTTGGAGAGATTTCGACGTTTAAGCGCTCGTTGAACTCCATTTCACAGTGCTAATGCAATGCACAACCATTTAAGCGTCGAAACAAGCAAAATATCTCGCAAATCGCGAAGATTTCGTTTATTTTGACGAAAAATACCCGTCATTACCTTCCCTTTGGAGATATTTCGACGTTTAAGCGCTCGTTGAACTCCATTTCACAGTGCTAATGCAATGCACAACCATTCAAGCGTCGAAACAAGCAAAATATCTCGCAAATCCAAAGATTTCTTTATATTTTGACGAAAATAGCTGCTTCATTTCCTTCCCGTTGGAGATATTTCGACGTTTAAGCGCTCGTTGAACTCCATTTCACAGTGCTAATGCAATGCACAACCATTTAAGCGTCGAAACAAGCAAAATATCTCGCAAATCGCGAAGATTTCGTTTATTTTGACGAAAAATAGCCGTCATTTCCTTCCCGTTGGTGATATTTCGACGTTTAAGCGCTCGTTGAACTCCATTTCACAGTGCTTATGCAATGCACAACCATTGAAGCGTCGAAACAAGCAAAATATCTCGCAAATCGCGAAGATTTCGTTTATTTTGACGAAAAATAGCCGTCATTTCCTTCCCGTTGGAGATATTTCGACGTTTAAGCGCTCGTTGAACCTCATTTCACAGTGCTATTGCAATGCACAACCATTTAAGCGTCGAAACAAGCAAAATATCTCGCAAATCGCGTGGATTTCGTTTATTTTGATGAAAAATAGCCGTCATTTCCTTCCCGTTGGAGATATTTCGATGTTTAAGCATTCGTTGAACTCCATTTCAGAGTGCTAATGCAATGCAGAACCATTTAAGCGTCGAAACAAGCAAAATATCTCGCAAATCGCGAAGATTTCGTATATTTTGACGAAAAATAGCCGTCATTTCCATCCCGTTGGTGATATTTCGACGTTTAAGCGCTCGTTGAACTCCATTTCACAGTGCTAATGCAATGCACAACCATTTAAGCGTCGTAACAAGCAAAATATCTCGCAAATCGCGAAGATTTCGTTTGTTTTGACGAAAAATACCCGTCATTTCCTTCCCGTTGGAGATATTTCGACGTTTAAGCGCTCGTTGAGCTCCATTTCACAGTGCTAATGCAGTGCACTACCGCTTAAGCGTCGAAACAAGCAAAATATCTCGCAAATCGCGAAGATTTCGTCGATTTTGATGAAATATAGCCGTCATTTCCTTCCCGTTGGAGATATTTCGATGTTTAAGCATTCGTTGAACTCCATTTCACAGTGCTAATGCAATGCACAACCATTTAAGCGTCGAAACAAGCAAAATATCTCGCAAATCGCGAAGATTTCCTCGATTTTGATGAAAAATAGCCGTCATTTCCTTCCCGTTGGAGATATTTCGACGTTTATGCGCTCGTTGAACTCCATTTCAGAGTGCTAATGCAATGCAGAACCATTTAAGCGTCGAAACAAGCAAAATATCTCGCAAATCGCGAAGATTTCGTATATTTTGACGAAAAATAGCCGTCATTTCCATCCCGTTGGTGATATTTCGACGTTTAAGCGCTCGTTGAACTCCATTTCACAGTGCTAATGCAATGCACAACCATTTAAGCGTCGTAACAAGCAAAATATCTCGCAAATCGCGAAGATTTCGTTTGTTTTGACGAAAAATACCCGTCATTTCCTTCCCGTTGGAGATATTTCGACGTTTAAGCGCTCGTTGAGCTCCATTTCACAGTGCTAATGCAGTGCACTACCGCTTAAGCGTCGAAACAAGCAAAATATCTCGCAAATCGCGAAGATTTCGTCGATTTTGATGAAATATAGTCGTCATTTCCTTCCCGTTGGAGATATTTCGTCGTTTAAGCGCTCGTTGATCTCCATTTCACAGTGCTAATGCAATGCACTACCGCTTAAGCGTTGAAACAAGCAAAATATCTCGCAAATCGCGAAGATTTGGTCGATTTTGACGAAAAATAGCCGTCATTTCCTTCCCGTTGGAGATATTTCGACGTTTAAGCGCTCGCTGAACTCCATTTCAGAGTGCTAATGCAATGCACAACCATTTAAGCGTCGAAACAAGCAAAATATCTCGCAAATCGCGAAGATTTCGTTTATTTTGACGAAAAATAGCCGTCATTTCCTTCCCGTTGGAGATATTTCGACGTTTAAGCGCTCGTTGAACCTCATTTCACAGTGCTATTGCAATGCACAACCATTTAAGCGTCGAAACAAGCAAAATATCTCGCAAATCGCGAAGATTTCGTTTATTTTGACGAAAAATAGCCGTCATTTCCTTCCCGTTGGAGATATTTCGACGTTTAAGCGCTCGTTGAACTCCATTTCACAGTGCTAATGCAATGCACAACCATTTAAGCGTCGAAACAAGCAAAATATCTCGCAAATCGCGAAGATTTCCTCGATTTTGACGAAAAATAGCCGTCATTTCCTTCCCGTTGGAGATATTTCGACGTTTAAGCGCTCGTTGAACTCCATTTCACAGTGCTAATGCAATGCATAACCATTTAAGCGTCGAAACAAGCAAAATATCTCGCAAATCGCGAAGATTTCGTCGATTTTGATGAAAAATAGCCGTCATTTCCTTCCCGTTGGAGATATTTCGACGTTTAAGCGCTCGTTGAACTCCATTTCACAGTGCTAATGCAATGCACAACCATTTAAGCGTCGAAACAAGCAAAATATCTCGCAAATCGCGAAGATTTCGTTTATTTTGACGAAAAATAGCCGTTATTTCCTTCCCGTTGGAGATATTTCGACGTTTAAGCGCTCGTTGAACTCCATTGCACAGTGCTAATGCAATGCACAACCATTTAAGCGTCGAAACAAGCAAAATATCTCGCAAATCGCGGAGATTTCGATTTTTTGGACGAAAAATAGCCGTAACTTCCTTCCCGTTGGAGATATTTCGACGTTTAAGCGCTCGTTGAACTCCATTTCACAGTGCTAATGCAATGCACAACCATTTAAGCGTCGAAACAAGCAAAATATCTCGCAAATCGCGAAGAATTCGTATATTTTGACGAAAAATAGCCGTCATTTCCTTCCCGTTGGTGATATTTCGACGTTTAAGCGCTCGTTGAACTCCATTGCACAGTGCTAATGCAATGCACAACCATTTAAGCGTCGAAACAAGCAAAATATCTCGCAAATCGCGAAGAATTCGTATATTTTGACGAAAAATAGCCGTCATTTCCTTCCCGTTGGTGATATTTCGACGTTTAAGCGCTCGTTGAACTCCATTGCACAGTGCTAATGCAATGCACAACAATTTAAGCGTCGAAACAAGCAAAATATCTCGCAAATCGCGAAGATTTCGTTTATTTTGTCGAAAAATAGCCGTCATTTCCTTCCCGTTGGAGATATTTCGATGTTTAAGCGCTCGTTGAACTCCATTTCACAGTGCTAATGCAGTGCACTACCGCTTAAGCGTCGAAACAAGCAAAATATCTCGCAAATCGCGAAGATTTGGTCGATTTTGACGAAAAATAGCCGTCATTTCCTTCCCGTTGGAGATATTTCGACGTTTAAGCGCTCGCTGAACTCCATTTCACAGTGCTAATGCAGTGCACTACCGCTTAAGCGTCGAAACAAGCAAAATATCTCGCAAATCGCGAAGATTTCGTCGATTTTGATGAAAAATAGCCGTCATTTCCTTCCCGTTGGAGATATTTCGTCGTTTAAGCGCTCGTTGATCTCCATTTCACAGTGCTAATGCAATGCACTACCGTTTATGTGTCGAAACAAGCAAAATATCTCGCAAATCGAGAAGATTTCGTCGATATACGTATATATATATGTAATATCGTGATATAATATGTTTACAAAAAGTGGACAATAGAGATGTTAATCTGACAGAAAAAAGACGGTTGTTGATTAACTTGAACTATTCGCACCAAACGTACAGAAAACAGCGCAATCCACACTCTCTCGGCAACGCCACTCGCAACCTCTGTCTCCGCTCAACTCGCTCTCGGCTCCTCCGCTCGCACTCTCTGCTTTTCGACTCGCGCTCTGTTTCTGGAATGCCCGTTGTCCCATTCTATTGCCTTTTTCCTAGGCCCACCGCACACGTGTTCTGCAGACGCTCGTAGCCAGGGTCACGTAGGTCTTTTCCACGAAACTATGCACTTGAAAAGACCGATGACACTTTGATGGGCCCGACGGCGCCTCGGCTCTCGCGACACTGTTCATAGTTCGTCCGATATTTCCCAGGCCTTTCGTCCACGATACTACATATATATGTTTATGTCGTGTGTCATTTCAGTATGGCTAATGTTTTGTTATTCTTCGATTGCATTATTTATTGTTTTGAGTAGTTTATTTTATAGAGTATTCGATAATATAAAACATGTGCACTCACACACTTATATATATATATATATATATATATATATATATATATATATATATATATATATATATATATATTATCTTTAGATTATTTATTTGATAGAATGCGCACATATATATATATGTTTCTGACAATGTAACCTTTATTTCTTTAATAATACAATATTGTATGTTTTATGTATTCGTTAAACTATTAGTTTTTGACTTCATATATACTTATATTTCATAGATTGATAATATTGTATTGGAAGCACTGTCTCTAATATTTACTAATTTATTACATGTCTAGCATATATGTTTATACTTGTATGTAACTCTCCAAGTTGATTGATTAAAATATATTTATATATACATGTATTTCTGGCGTTTCAATTATTTCCCTTTTGTAGTTATTCTTATTTCCCGGTTTATTTGTTTGGTTCGTAACTCGTTCAATCCATTAGCTGGTTTTATTTATTTTATTTTATACTGATTGGATTTATTAGTCGCCCTCGTTTCGTTAATCCTTCCTTTAGTTTCGTAGCCCCGTGTGTTCGTTTGTGCATTCAAATCCTTATTCGCGCGTTTTGTATAGAATAGTTTTCTTGTTCTTATTACGACGCGTGCGGAGCGCGGGACGTGACACCCCCGCCCTTGGAGTTCAAATTTCCAAAGGAAATTTGACTGATGGTGTCACTGAGTTCGCTCAAGGCGGACGTAGATGTCGTTTGTTGTTGAGTGACTACCGGTGTTATCGTCCATCATTCCCAGGATGTTTACTGTTCCAGGGACGATTGTTTTTCCTGTCGCTCCTCTGGCCAATGTGTTTAAGACTGCAATTTTTCTGCCGGGAACATGACGTGGTCCCGTAGTGCGTCCAGGTCCTCTTGGGTATATATTCCGCTCATGGTCAACGACGATGGTGCTGAATATCGCCACGTTTGGCGCACGTCCGGGCGGAGTTTGTGTGGTGCGATTCCCTTGCCAAACGGGTAGCTCCGAGTAGCATTTTGTTGTATGTCGTACTTTTACTTGTACCGGAATGTATTTGACTATATGGACCGCTTCTCCTGCGATCAAATCCATGTGTCCTGGGTTTTGGTTATGGCGTATGCAAATTCGTCGGGCGGTAAGTTTGCCAAGCTTAAAGCATTCTCTATTAGTTTCTTCTGTGTGTTGCGTCTTTGTGTCAGTATGGTGTTGTCATTTCTCGAGTTTATCAGAAATAAGAATAACCTTTTATAGGAAAAGAAAAAAAAAATATTTTTTTTTTATTAAAATTTTTTTTTATATTTATATATATATTATTTTTCCTTCCCTCTTTCTTTCTTTTTCTCTTCTTTCTCCCCCCATTTTTCTTCTCCCCCTTTTTTTATTGTTAAAACTTTTGTTTTATTTTAGGTTTTACGCATTTGTTATCAGTGAAAGCAAATATTATGAATACTACTTGAGTTATAATTATATACATATATGCGTAGCTATTGGTAAGTAATATAAATAAGATCTGTTTTACTGCTATAAATATATATATAAGTATATATTATCAATAGGAATATATATATTACAGATGTAGCTTGTCTTCGAGTATATATATATGTGCGTATAATTGGTGATTATGACGATTTACCTTGTAAGTTATTCGCATTATTAATCAAGTGAGTGTTAAAATATCGCCTACTTTATAATATGCATGTATATATATATATATATTGGTAAGTATAGGTGGAAATTATATGTATAAATATTATTTATTTACAGGTGGATAGCAGAAGTATTTGGTTTCGTGAGTGGCATACAGGTGCTTTACAGTTCTACGGTACGGATTGCTATTCCTTGAACTAAAAAAAAATTCTTTCGATGTCAGTCAGATTATTATAAACGATCATGCATGGGAGGATTTTCTGCAGAGATTCAAAATGCTCTCTGGATTCCTCGTGAAACGTCTGGACAACACCTACATGTTCCTCCATCCGTCGTTCAGAGAATGGTTGATGAATTCGCCATCAGTTCTGTACACACATACAAAAATAGTTAATATATATATATTATATTTTTTTTTATATTAGGTGAAGTAAAAAGTTCTGAGCGCTTTTTCGCTTTATTTCGACGATGAAATTAACATAGTCAAGATTATTCGATTTAGATTAAATATGCGCCGTTTTGTTCGATTACTTTTGTCCATTTTGAAGGCAATTTCATAATTCCGCGGTTGAAGAAGTCCTCGTCCCTATTGGTAAAAAACTTGACCAGCTCATTTTCACAAGCCTCTCTTGAGGCCAGTTTTGTACCATCAAGAAAATTTTGCAAAAACTTAAAAAGGTGATAATCGCTTGGTGCCAGGTCTGGACTGTACGGCGGATGCGATAGAACCTCCCAGCCAAGCTCTCGGAGCTTCTGACGCGTCGTTAAAGATGTGTGCGGCCTGGCGTTGTCTTGATGGAACACAACACCTTTCCTATTGGCCAATTCTGGCCGCTTCTGGTCGATCGCCTGCTTCAGTCTGGTCAGTTGTTGACAATAGAGGTCCGAATTAAGTGTTTGCCCCGATGGGAGCAGCTCATAATGGATGATTCCCTTCCAATCCCACCAAACACACAATAAAACCTTCTTGGCCGTTAATCCACGCTTGGCGATCGTTTGGGCCGGCCCACCGCGATTGGACCACGATCTTTTTCGGCTGTTGTTCTCGTATGTGACCCATTTTACATCGCCAGTCACCATCCGCTTCAAAAATGGGTCGATTTCGTTACGTCTCAACAAAGAATCGCAGGCATCAATTCGGTCCAAAAGGTTCTTTTGCGTCAATTCATGTGGCACCCATACGTCGAGCTTCTTCTTGAGACCAGCCTTATGCAAATGGTTCCAAACGGTTTTCTGGCTAATCTTCAGTTCCTGGGCAATGGAATAAGTGCTCACATGCCGGTCCGACTCGACGATTTCCATGATTTTATCCACATTTTCGACGATTGGCCTACCAGAGCGTGCCTCATCTTCGACGTCCATATTACCAGAACGGAATCGTTGGAACCACCGCTTTGCTGTTGCATTCGATACTGTACTGGGTCCATAAACAGCACAAATTTTTTTGGCCGCCTGCTCCGCCTTTTCACCTTGGTCGTAGTGGTACTGAAGAATGTATCGAATTTTCTCTTTTTTTATCTCCATTTTCGAACGCTGTAACACACAACTGGCTTCACCGAACACAAAACTGACAAAGAACCTTTTTGATGCGTAATATCACCTTGAAATCGGTGTATACTATGACTCGATGCGATGTGCACATCGTGAGATATGGCTCACTAAAGACATCTAGCGAAAAACGCTCAGAACTTTTTACTTAACCTAATATATATATGTTTCATTCGGACCTGTTCCTTGTATGAATACTGTATCTCTGTATATAATATAATATATATAATATGTTATGATTATGTTAGTTGTTATTTATTATATGTATTTTCCTTAACTCTCTCCCCTTTTTTTTCTTGTTGTTGTTTTTTTTTTTTTTTTTTTTTAGTACCTAACATTGCTATTATGATGCTGCATTACATTGTATTGGCTATTATTTGTATGTGCGCGCGACGAATTTTTCAACATGGCCGCTCGCGTGTATCTTTGGTATGGCGTTGGTTAATGTCAACAGTAGCGTGTCGTTGAAATAGTTAATTAATTGTTAATCACTATAATTTTACTTAGTAGTGTTTTTGTAATATTGTTTTGTGTTTCATGATATTGTGTGTGTCAATACCGTGTGCTACCTTAATGTGATAGCATGGATTGTATTGTTATCGAATTTCGATAGTCATTGTTTTGATTATACGTGACTTGCATTTATATAAGTCTTGTTTAATTTAGTTAATGTTTTTTGTGTATTGTGTTACCAGATATTTTGTGTAGCGTAACTTTATTCTTTTGCACCGAGTTCAGTCATGTTGTTAATATTTAGTTAGTCTATCTTGATTAATTTCTAACCTATTCCTGTGTTTATTAACCTTTCTTATTTTCCCTATTAATTTATTATTGCATGTACTTGCTATTTGCTATTATTTTGTGTATGATATGAATTGGTTTCTTTATCAGTGATTAAAATCTACTTGTTAGATTAACATTGTCTGTAATTCTTCAGATTCTACTCTTTCGATGCTGCATCACTTACCTGGATCGTTCCCGCAACATCATCCGATTCTTTGATATGCCTTGGATACTTACTACGGCTGCCTTCTACTACGGCTGCCTTCAATCGTCTTATATCTGTGGTCATAAAGGTGGTGTTTAATTTATTTAATTTAATATATATATATAATGCATTGTATGTGCGACCGCTATTGTGCATTACAAATTAACATCACAATATTACGTAGATTAATACATAACCAAATATCCCTTTACTCCGGTTACATTTATTACTAACTCTCAATTAATCTATCTTGATTATTTTCTAACCGCTTTCTATACTTTATCAACTATTTTATTTCTTCTTGTTAATCTGCGAAATTCATGCATGTACGCTTCCTTGTATGGTGATTAATTGTTCATGAGGTAAGTTGCACTTTCACCGTTTTAGTTATTCGTTGAACTAGCTCGTTTCACATTCAAACAGTAATTGGAGCACTTGTAATAAACTTCTTTTCTTTTCAGGTTTCCGCCAACTGTGTTGTTCGATGAACAGTGCAATGCTTCCACAGTATTGTTATAACATTTAGTACTGTTGTATTTTGCATTAACGCAATTGAAGTTAATTGGTTCATTTATTTTTCAGCTGGCTGTTGTACATGGTGTTTCGCAAACAGAGATCCATAACCTATTTTGCACGTAAACCTTCTCGTATGATGATTACTTGTTCACAAGGTAACTTTCACTTTCACTCTTTTAATTTTATTGAATCAACACGTTGTATATTCAAACAATAATTGGAGTACACATGATAATTTTCCTTTTTTTTTCTTTTTTAGGTTTTCGCTATCTGTATTATTCGACGAACAGTGTCACATTTCCTTTTGATTTATCCACAATATAGATAACACTTAGTAACCTCGTATTTTGCACTGAGACAATTGAGACTAATTTATTCACTTATTTTAGGTAGCTGTCATACATTATGTTCCACGAACAACGATCCATAACCTATACTTGCACGTACACTTTCTTGTATGTTGATCACTTGTTCACAAGGTAACTTTCACTTTCACGTCACGAGTTAACACGTTTTATATTTAAGCAATAATTGAAACACATATAATAATTTTCCCTTTTTCCTTTTAGGTGTTCGATATCTGTATTATTCGACGAACAGCACTACAACATACACTACTGCACTACGTTGCCCACTGAAATCACTTTATTCATTGTTTATTTCGATTATGCGCTAGTTTTAGCTTATTTAAGTGCACCGTTCGCGGAATCCCTTTTACTTCAATCTTGACGTTTTGTTCTGCAAGATTTCTAGCACTTTGTGTCGTCTAATATATTGATGGGAGAATTTTCCTTACTAGGTTCTTTTAATAGATATATCGAGTCTCATGTTTTAAAATCTTGAAGGTTGATTCGTCGATTGTTGGTCTTAGTTTGGACTTTATCAAATTTTCTCTTGCCATTCGTCGTACAGTGTTAATTTTATTGAACAGATCTTTGAGATATTCTGCGCATGTTGGTTCCGTGTTCTCTTCGATTGTTACTTCACCAATAGGTTCTTTGGCTAGATGTCCGAAACTAATTCGTGCGGGGAGAATTTCGTTCCTTTCCTTCATTTTAGTTTTTATTTTACGCCAAGACGCAGGTTTACTGACATTGATCCAATTACCCAATTGCTTGCTAATAGCATTCAAGATACAAATTTTTGAAAGTGCGGCAGCCATATTAATCCAAAAATATTTTGTATATAGTATAGTGTGATACCATCTATATTTTCCTAGGGAAATCATAAGATCAGCCCTACCTACTATGTTACCTACGTCAAATATTAGATGTAGTAACCAATAAAGTATTTTTAATCCAATTATAATCCAATGGCTAGCGTATTTATTCAAGTTTTTAGATATATCTTCGACTGGTGATTCCCTATTTTCTCCCTTTTGATTTCTTCGAGCTCGTTGAACTCGTGTTTCTTCAGCTTGAAAATGTTTAGAATCCTTTTCCTTAGTTACCCCTTTTTCTTCTTTATTTACTTTATTCACAACACCTTTATTTTCCTCTACCTTTTCAGGATGAATAGTTTCACTGGAAGTGCTTATTGTAATTAAATTATTATTTATTTGTAAGGAACGTTTAGGAATATTTTTGGTAGATTTGGAATTATTCTTTGAATTTTTATTACAAACCTTTTTGCTTATAGATTCTGTTTTGGATTGATGGATAGCTATATTTTTATTCTCTATAGTGTGATCTTCCTTGCAATTTAATGATTTGGCTTTGAGTTCGATAAAGTTTTCTTCTGATGGTTTTATAGAAGTTTTTGAGTGAGATGCACTCGCTATCTCTTTTCCTATTATGGTTGAAACATTCACGAAATTCGTGGAGTCTTGCTTTTGCATCTTTGCCAAGTCGAACGTGGAGAGGCAATTTGCACTTCCCAGCGGGTCCAATATCTCTGTGATGTTAGGCAGTGGATAAGCATTGCCTGTCGTCTCGTCGTTCAATTTCCTAGTTTCTGCTTCGTCTGAAAGTTCTTTGGCACTAATATTATTTATCTTGTTTGGTAACTCAGAAAATTTCTCACTCATGATCCTGTCTATGGCACCGTGCGTCCTCTTATTATTTAACGTGACATTATCCCTTATCACAGCAACGGAATGGTGTTTGCATTGAAAAGTTGATTGATTGAAATGATCAGCATCTCTCTTTTGATTTAGATCTCTATCGAGGTATTTATTTATGCGTTTTTCTTCCCAAGTTATTGCTCTTGTTTCTTTCCTGACATTTTCTTCTATTCCCGGGTTGTTTAGATGTTTCCGCGACGGCGGTACAAATCTCCAGTTCTGGCGGTTGTTTACAGTATAAATACTATTGTATGGTGGATGAACGTTGTTTTGGTTATAATTATCCGAAGGTGTCGGATGTCGGTATCGAATTCTATTTTTTACTTGTTTTAATTCTCGTGTTGCTTTCACGGCTTGGCGGTACGGATCGTCCAAGGATTGGTATCCTGCTATCTTTACTCGTAAATACACCTCGTTTGGGAGCCCCTTAACGAAAGCTTCCCTCGTGTCTCGATCTATCCTATCTTGAAATACGGTGCCGTACTCGCATTTTTCCCCGTTCATTATCGCCAGTCTGAGATCTTTGACGCGATCTACGTAGTCCAAAATATCTTCTCCCGGTCGTTGAAATATTCTAGCTAATTCCCCTTTATATTCGTTAACCATTTTTCCTGGACCGAACATATCTTTTAATTTATTCCCGAAATCGTTTAAACTTATTATTTCTGTGTCTTCTATGGCGAGAAATGCGTGTCCGCGAAGTTTATTCGTTAATAATTTTACTAACTGAGATTCTTGATGCTTAGGAACCATGTTTCGTGCGCGCTCGCATGCTCTTAAAAATCGAAATACCGAGGGTCGATGTCCGTCGAACACTGGTACTGTCTCTATGGCATCTTTTAACTTAATTGATTGGGGATTAACTTCTATCGGTATTGTCGCTTGGGAAATTATCGGCGATGATACGGGTGTCTTGCTTTCTTTTTTTATTTTCAGTGAACGCACATCGTCTTGTAATTTATTCATTGTTGTACTCATGTCGCGAAAATTCGCATCCCATGCTTTAATTTTTTCCGATAACATCAAGATCATGTCTTTGTCCAACGATTCTAATTTAGTCGACATTATTTCTTAGGTATATATTTTATCGATAATCGTAACAACTTTAATCCTTTCTGGAGCGAATCGAACCGTTTAAACCAACTTTAATCCTCCGTGGAGCGTATCCCACCGCTGCCACCAAAAATTTACTACTCTAAATGTTACGTATTAATTTGTTTGTTTAAATCGATCAAATCTTAAGTTTAAATTTTACTGAAAATTTTTTTTTTTATAGTTTGAGTTTGTATTTAATCTGAAGGGAAATAAATTGAAATATTTCTGTGTATTTAATACTGATTTAGATTTCTAATTAATACGGTAGTTGCTGCCACCAGAAATAGTCTAAGGACTATTTCAAAATATTTTACTTTTATTATTTTCTTTTACGTTTAATGGGTAGCGTTAACTGACGCTTAATGCAACTGGTAAATGAATTTCACTTTTCGGCTCACCTGCTATGCGCAGGGATACTAGCACGGGAGAGGATTAAAGCTGGGTACAATGAATATTTTTCCTCGTTGAACGGATTTTTATTTCGACGTAGAATTGCTTAGGTTATTGTATATATATTTTATTAGCTGGATATTTATATTTTAGCGTTGCTGGATTGGATAGGAACGTAAGATTTTTCGTTGTTTTATATAAATTTATTTTTACGTTTGACTTCTTCTTCTCTTTTAATTTCGCTGTAGTAGTTTGCCGTTAGAACCGAAACTCAATTCATTTACTACGATGGATTCTGTTACCACGATTTTCTTGCCTTTTGAGTTTAATAATCGAGGATGATTCTAACGATCCTCTCTGCGTGAAACTCGTGTGATTTCGCAAGCCTTGCCCAAAGACGGGTAATATTTTACCAACAGTGGGAGGAGGAATGCGAAGATCGATGGCTGTTTTCGATAATCGAAAACACCGTTTGCACAAGCCAACGCAGCGAACGATCTTTTGGTTAAATTTTCGAAGGGAAATTGTTCTGTTATTTCTCTCTTACAGTCGCATGCAATGATGGCAAGAATATCGGTTAATAGCAATGCCGGTATTGTTCTTAATTTTCGATCGATTCCGACGATGTATTTAATAGTCCTTTCTGTGCGGGACTTGTGTGATTTCGCAAGCCTTGCCCAAAGACGAGTAATATTTTACCAACAGTGGGAGGAGAAATGCGAAGATCAGCGGATGTTTCAGTAGCTGAAAACACCGTTCGCACAAGCCGACACAGCGGACAACTCCTTTGTTTAAAGTTTAAACAATGATTCTATCTTCAAAACCGTTCACGAAAATAAAACGAGATCAATGATAGGAAGTTCTAATTCAATTCTCGAGGACAACGAGATTATCAGAGAAGAAGGAAATTTTCAAAATTAATTTTCTTACCTTGAGGAGTAGGTGCTGTCTGGTGCCATTACCTCAGCCGCTCCGGTGGTCGTCGAAGTTTTTGTTGGGTTTATTATTTGAACTCGAATGTAGTTTATTATCAACTCTTACTTTATTTATCTATTTTAATACAGACTGAGCAATTTACTAACTGGATTAATACCGCAATTACAATGCGCGTTTGTGTCTAAACGATGAAATGAGGACTTCAAAGATAAAATTTTCTTTTACTTAGTCGCGACTCTCTTTTCTTTACCGAAAAAACTAAAGACCCCGAAACGCAAAATACAATACAAAATTTCTAAACGCAGTGATGAGCGCAATAACGAACGCAAAGAATAATGAGCCGTAATAACAAACGATCGCAAGAATTGTTGCTACGCTTATTTATAATGCCATCCCCCACGGGGTGGTGGTCCGCTGGGGGTACGCTTCCGTGGGAATCGGGATGTTGCAGTTTGGGCTTCTTGGAATCGTACGTGACAAAATGTAAATTCCGTATTTCGACTTAGTTTCTATCAGTCCTGTGTTTCTGCTGAGCTAGCGTTTAGGAGATTTGAAGCATTCCACGCTGATCCAGTCCGTTCCGCGAGAAACTTCCACGTGCTGTACCGTGGGAATTACCTGTGTTTCTTCGGCGCGTGGAAAGGCTGGTGGCTGCAGCATCATTATCATTTCAATGTTTGCTCGGGCAACACGCGCAACTCCGCTGCTCTCCCATAACAAGGACCTCCTTCGTTGAGTTATTTTTCGTAAGTTTGGATATTCGCATATTATGGTTGTTTTGTGATCTTAATGTTTTTTCCCTTTTTTGTTGTTCCCCTGGGCTTCGGTGATCGACGTTCGGACAATGTTTGCGGAGTCGTTTCCATCAGAGGTTCCTTTCCAGACTTCCCTGGTACGTATTTAGTCTTGTTTTTAGTCTGCTTGATTCGTTCTGTTTCGTTTTATTTAGAATATACCGTGTTGTTCTCATCCCAAGCGAAAGAGGGATTCCGAAGAACCCATGGGCGACTCGGGAGGACCCATCAAACGCATGCGGCCCTGTGATAAACCATGAGTATCAGAGTGGTTGGAGGAACTATTCAACATTGATGCCGAGGCCGTGTCGAAATTGGGCTTTGACGATTTGGCTACTTTCGACGAGAATTTCTTCGATGCGGCAAAAGTATGCAGCATGTAGATGCTCTGAGTAGAAACCCCCTGCCGAGCACTATGTATGTGACGGAGAGTGAAGACGGGCTGATTGCACGGTTGAGAAGGGCACAGAACGAGGACATTGAAGTCCGTAGGATTTTGGACGCCGCAACGTGCAGTCAGGCCGATGAGTATGTAATAAGAAACAATATTTTGTATAAGGAGTGTAAGGACGATGCGCTAATAGTAGTACCGAAGGCGATGCGGACTCAAGTAGTCAGGCAAGCGCACGAGCGTGGGCATTTCGGGGTTACCAAAACAGAAGCTATGGTCAAGAAGGACTTCTGGTTCAAGGGGTTACGCGAAAAGGTCGAACACGTGGTATCCAACTGTCTTGACTGTATCCTAACCGAGCGAAAATTAGGTAAGCTAGAAGGGAACCTGCGAAATTACAAGAAAAGAAGAAAGCGTGCGAAGCAGTACCGAAGGAAGGACCCGCGCACACCTCGACGACTGCAGATTTCATGAAGCCTTGGGTCCTGAACGCCGAAGATGACGCATCAGACGATAGCGAGAGCGGACATAACATCTGAGGGCAGATGTTATTGCAGGATGGCCGAGTGCAGTATCGGGGAGAAGGGCCCAAGAAACGTCGAGCTAACTACAGACAATGTCGCGAGAGCCGAGGCGTTGTCGGCTCCATCAATGCATTACCGGGTCCTTCAGGTAAATAGCTTTGCCGAAAAGACCTACGTGACCCTGGCTACGAGCGTCTGTAGAACACGTGTGCGGTGGGCCCAGCAAAAGGCAATAGAGTGCTAAAACGGCCAGAGAGTCAGTCGAGAAGCAGAGTGCGAGTTGAACGGACACGGAGTGTGAGTCGGCGTGCGACGATATCGTAGTCTGTCCTTTTGTTATCGAATATCACTCATTAAAATACCTTAAACTTTAAACTCTACCATCATCACTTGTCCTTACTCTAAGAATCCACCAGTTACTACAGATATTTCGACGTTTAAGCGCTCGTTAAACTCCAGTTTACACTGCAAATGTAATGCACTACCGTTAAAGCGTCGAAACAAGCAAAATAGCTCGCAAATTCCGAAGATATCGCCGATTTTGACGAAAACTAACTGTAATTTCCTTCCCGTTGGTGATATTTCGACGTTTAAGCGCTCGTTGAACTCCATTTTACACTGCAAATTTAATGCACTACCGTTTATGCGTCGAAACAAGCAAAATAGCTCGCAAATCGCGAAGATTTCGTCGATTTTGATGAAATCTAGCCGTAATATTCTTCCCGTTGGTGATATTTCGACGTTTTAAGCGCTCGCTGAACTCCATTTTACACTGCAAATGCAATGCACTACCGTTTAAGCGTATGTTACGTATCAATTTGTTTGTTTAAATCGATCAAATCTTAAGTTTAAATTTTACTGAAAAAAAAATTTTTTTTTTTTGTTTAAGTTGAATTTAATCGGAAGGGAAATAAACTGAATTGATATTATTGTGTTTGTAATACTGATTTAGATTTCTAATTGATACGGTAGTTGCTGCCACCAGAAATAGTCTAAGGACTATTTCAAAATATTTTATTTTTATTATTTTTTTTACGTTTAATGGGTAGCGTTAACTGACGCTTAATGCAACTGGTAAACGAATTCCACTTTTCGGCTAACCTGCTATGTGCAGGGATACTGGCACGGGAGAGGATTAAAGCTGGATACAATAAATATTTTTCCTCGTTGAACGGATTTTTATTTGGATGTAGAATTGCTTAGGTTATTATATATGTCGGGTTTACATTAGAATTAGGGTTAGGGGCGTGAAACGAATCTTCGTTTGGGTTACACGTTGTCGTTATGCAATAGAGAAGACATTGACTAGTGCAAATACGATTATTATAGAACCGGACAAGTAACCGCGGTAGTTAGGTACTCGAGAAACTAATGACAATGATCCTAGGTTCAATAACGAATCCGCGGTCGACGGGATGATAGATGAACGTACTCACAAAATCTAAGTCGGATGCGTGATATTCACTGGTCGTAAAGGGTTACTCCTTTCATCAGTGAGATCGCGAACGAGAATGCCTTTCCCGTCCCGATGATGCCACAGAGGAAAACTATAATGGGGTGTGTCTAAGGATACGAGATCATCGGATTCGTCGAGAAGAGCCTTCGTTCAGAAAGTAAGGGAAATTGACGTTGCTGCTAATTGGTCAATCTCCATATCGGTGGTTAGAAAAAGATGCTAGCCGCCTTCGAGGGAAAGTTGCTAGTGGGAGACGCCGCTCGTTGAAAAATATGTCTCCCCTATCTTCCCGTAGTTGGGACAAAGACTGTCTGTCTGTTTGAAGGACTTTAGTTGACTAAACCTTAAGATTTATAACGGGCCCTCGGGCTAGCCGAACATGTACTGCGGAGACGCATCGACATCTGACAATCATCTTACTCGAAGAATAGGGTCTGCGTGTGGCGAGCCACGGGACAGAAACCGTTGGAATGTTTACTGTCGCGTGTCGCCACGAATATTCCCTTTAAGGAGAGCTATAGAATTACTCCATACCTTTGCTAGGCAAAGCGTTCATCCCGTGACCGCGGCTACGTTCGGCGACTGACTGTCGCCTCGAGCCCAAGCTCATTATCACAACTCTCGAACAATTACAATCGGATTGAATAACTACAACTGTTCAATTACAGACTCCGGTGTTCTTTCATCTCCGACATATATATATATATATATATGTCGGATCACGATTCGAATTTTGGGCGCGCGACGACTCTTCATGTGGACTAGCCATCGTTTCACAAAGCCGAGATTTTATTTACACGTATATACAGGTCTATCACTAAGCTTAACAAATAATAAGTACAACTAATAATAAGTCTAACAAACACTAAGCCTAATGAATAATACGATCTACGAATAATTAAATTAAATAATACTATTAGCAATGTTTGAGTTCAAACGAATCCACGGTCACCGGGATAACTCCTTACTAAGCGAAACTAACTTAGACGCAAATGCGATCGTCGAAAATGCTCGATGTATCACTCTCCAAGGCAATCGCAAGAATGCCAGCCTCGTGGAGATTTTTCTCCCTGTACGATTGCATTTTGTTTTCTATACCCGTTTGGAAGCATCGAGAAGGTTCCAAACGCCGTTGCTAGGCACACTCGTTGGAAGCATCGAGAAAGTTCCAAACGCCGTTGCTAGGCAGTTTCCGCCTGGAGTTTTGATTACTAAATACAATGTATGTCCCATTGCATCGGCACCTCTGAGGCAACATCACACGTGGCTCGGCCCGCTCTCGAGGCCGCATGCCGCCACAACCACATTTCTCGGAAAACACATACAACCACTCCAGACCTCCGTTAGATAAAACATCCATCCCGTGACCGTGGCTACGTTCAGCGACCGATTGTCACCTCGAACCCAATCTCGCTTATTACAAATCTTAAACAATTACAACTATAATAAAATCTAGGCTAAGGTACTAGAGGATGTTCCCAAAATTTCCAAGGAAGGGCTTCGGCTTTCCTTTCATCTCCGACACGGCCATCCTGACTATCACACGTCCTCGGGTGTACCTTCGTTAACAAAACAAGAGGAAACAAGATTAGTGTCATTGTGATTAGCATTCAAAGTGCCAGTTGCCTTCTGCGTGCTTTCAGTCGGGTCGTAATGACATGACGGACCATTCTCGATTTCACACCCAAATGGGTCTCATCCTTCGAATCGCACATACTCTCAAAGTTCGTTACATAACCAGCTTCGTAACACGATCGCTGTCAACACTAGACCGCCTCCAGCCTCGTGACATTGTCACTGTCGGTACTAGACCAGCTCCAGCTTCGTGACATCGTCGCTGTCGGTACTAGACCAGCTCCAAATCCGTGACATTGTCGCTGTCGGTACTAGACCAGCTCCAACCTCGTGACATTGTCGCTATCGGTACTAAACCAGCTCCAACCTCGTGGCATTGTCGCTGTCGGTACTAAACCGGCTCCCAGCTTCGTGACATCGTCGCTGTCGGTACTAAACCGGCTCCCAGCTTCGTGACATCGTCGCTGTCGGTACTAAACCGGCTCCCAGCTTCGTGACATCGTCGCTGTCGGTACTAAACCGGCTCCCAGCTTCGTGACATCGTCGCTGTCGGTACTAAACCGGCTCCCAGCTTCGTGACATCGTCGCTGTCGGTACTAAACCGGCTCCCAGCTTCGTGACATCGTCACTCCCAGTGCCTGACCGCACTGAACTCCGTCCCATGGCCGCACCTGGGCTCATATAATTCTACGATCCTCTGGGATCGGGGTACTCACATCGCCATGGTCACTGTTCTCGTCATCACAACAGACATCCAACTCCGCAGGAATGCGACTATCCGGCATTTTCCTTAACCTGTCATGACTGTACTTGTATGACCTTTTCCCATCCAGTGTTTTCAAGGTATATCGGTCTCCTTCCAGGACCTCCGATATCACAAACGGACCCCTGAATTTTGGATCCAATTTTGTCTGGTTCCTTTCTTCATTTTGGCGTAGTACCAAATCACCAGGATTAAACCTAACTACTTTAGCTTTGGTTTTATCGAATCTCTCTTTGTCATACCTAGCACTAGTTTCCATCTCTTTTATTGCCTGTTGTCTTACACTGGAGATATCTATTTCTTTTTCCTCAATGTTATCAGGTAGTAATAAGTCATACGGTCTTGCTGCTCTACCAATCAATAACTCTAAAGGACTCGATTTGGTTACGCGGTTGATGGTGCAATTCAAAACCAATTGCATCTCCCCGATCGCGTCTTGCCATGAACGCCCGGTCGTTTCTACCGTTGTGAACATATTTTTTAACGTGCTCATAACACGTTCTACTTGCCCATTGGCCCTACTTGCACCGGTCGCGATCAAATGAACTTTGATTTGTTTGCTTGCACAGAATTCTTGAAATTCCCGGCCCGTGAAACATCTACCCTGATCTGCTATTATCCGACAGGGACTACCGAACAAAAACACGGCGGACTTAAGTGCCTGGATAACGCTGAGCGAATCCAATTTGCGTGTGTGATATAAGTGCACGAATTTCGTAAAGGCATCGATCAAGACGACGACATACTCTTTCGAGTCATTCTTGCCACTCAGCTTGCCCGTTATGTCCATATGCACCGTATGCCACGGTATGCCGGTCTTAGGTATAGGATGCAGTTCAGCCTGTATTTTACCTGAACTAGCCTTCGAAACTCTACAAGCATGGCAGTTCTCGACAAACTTGCGAACATACTTCGCCATTCCCTCGAACCAATAATACTCATAGAGCTTCTCGAGCGTTTTATCCCATCCTAAGTGCATAATTGACTGATGCACATGGTTGATGACGGACCATCTAAAACCTCTCGGAACAATGGGTAAGCAAAGGGTTCTGCCCTTTCGTTGTACTTTACGGTAAAGTGTACCGGATCGCAGTTCGTAGGTATTCGCGATATCTTCCGCGAGCTCTTCGTTCTGTAATTTATTAACGATTTCGGAGATTTGCGGATCGCGACGTTGTTCCGCTAATAGCCAGTCTTCGGAGATCTCGGCCAGATTAATCTCTTTCTCTGCGACCTTGTCTATCATACGGCGATTCAAGTCTACGGGGTTTCGCGAAAAGAAATCTACGTGGGCCATTCGTTTACCCTCTCGATACATGATGTCAAAATCGAATGTTTGCAAATAAGCCCACCACCTATAAACCCGGTCGTTTAAGTTTACTTTGTTGCTGGAGGCTTTCAAAGAATTACAGTCCGTAACTACTAAGAATTTCCGTCCATGTAAGTAGTGTCGGAAATGCTTAACGGCGCTTACTACTGCTAGTGTCTCCAGTTCGTACGAATGATACCTAGATTCCGCGGGACTGGTCCTTTTACTATAATATTCGATGACTCTGTTTTCCTTTTCGACTCTATGCATTAAAATAGCTCCATACCCCTCCGAACTAGCGTCGGTATGTAGCTCTATGGGACGATTGGGATCAAATATCATTAACACCGGCGCGTCGGTCAGAACGGAAATTATCTGTTGTCTTATCTTTTCGTGCCTGTCCGCCCAAGTTATGTGCTTGTTACTAGAAGTGAGTGCGTACAAGGGTTTCATCACTTGCGAAAATTTAGGAATAAATTTTCGGAAGTAAGAGGCCAAACCTATAAACTGCCTAAGCTGTGTGACGGTCGACGGTGCAGGTAAAGAATTCAAAGCTTGTATTTTTCCCGGGTTTGGACGAACTTCTCCGTTACGAATTACATATCCCAAATAAAGTACCGACGTCTTCAGAAAAGAACATTTAGCGAAATTGAAAGAAAATCCGGCGTTTACGAGAGTGTTTAGTACAGTGTGCAACCTTTCTAGAGCTTGATCTATTGAGTCGGCGATTATTAGAACGTCGTCCAAATAAACAACGACATACGAATAAGCGAGGTCGCCTAAGGCCTTGAAAATGGCTCTCTGGAAAACGGCTGGTGCATTTTTCAACCCAAACGGCATCGTCACGTATTCGTATTGACCGTCGGGGGTAACGAACGCAGTATATTCCGTCGAGTTAGGGTGAATGGGGATCTGGTGAAATCCGCTAGCCATGTCCAGGCTAATGAAATACCTCGCACTCTGCAATCTCGCGATTTGGTCAGCAATAAGGGGTAAGGGATACCGATCCGCGACCGTATTTTTATTCAGCGCTCGAAAATCTACGCACAGTCTGTCTGAGCCGTCCTTCTTCTTCACGAGTATTATAGGGCTCGCGAACGGCGAATTACTAGGTTTTACAATTTGTGCTTTAATTAACTCGTCTATCTTCTCGCGTACTATTCTTCGCTCTTCCACGCTAAGCCTGTAAGGGCTTCTCTGCACGGTGACGTTGGGATCGATTAGCCGTATTTCCAACTGGCCCGTACTGACGCGAGTACGCGGGAAACCCGTAATGAATGATTCTTTAAATTTTTCGAGAACAGAGATTAATCGATCTTTATAGTTACCGATCACATCAGTGTCAACCTCGTTAATGTTGACCGCATCTTCCGCGACTTTACCACAAGCGTTAACGACCTTTGTTTTACAAATAACAAGGCTATCTTGCGCGATATTTACGTCGAATCCCTGGCTCAAAATCTCGCGACCAATCATGATGTCGTATTTTAGGTAATCGTCAGCAAGGACATGAAAAACTATCTCCAATGTAAGATCGTTAATACGAACAGTGGACAAAATCTGAAGTGTACTCTTAATACAAGTATTCCCGATCCCCCGCATCACTACCACATCGGTTATTCTTTTACCCGAAAATTTCGAGGCTAGGGACTCTTTGATTAACGAACACTCGGCCCCAGAATCAAAGTAAAATGGATACGACTCACCCAGATGGCTTAATCTACCAGCCGGAGCTTCTACTACACAGGAGTCGATCCGGCGTTCGTCAATGGAATCGTAGTTTCTTTTCCGCGATGATGGGCAATTAGGCGCGATATGTCCCTCCTCGTGGCATTTGAAGCAGGTCACCTTCGACGATGCGGCTGGTCGTTTTTCCTTCGGGTTTCGTATATCCTGCTCCTTCCCCGTTTGTGTTTGCAGGCGCCACTCCGTTCTCCTATGTCCGTGAGCACCACAGCGGTAGCACTTAATCCGAGGAACTGATAGCCTGCTGCGTTTAGCTTCAGGTTCCGTTAGTGAATTTCTTGGCGAAAATGTCGGCTGATCGTTGTAAGGGAGAATCCTCATTTCATCATGAAATTGGTCCTCCGTCCTGATATTATTCGCGAGCGTTAGTCGCCGAAAGCGTCGATCTTGTGAACTCAGCATATAAAGGGCGAGGGCATTGATCACTTCGGGCATCGTTAGATCTTGCAACTTCATCTGCAGCATGGAGCGGAGGCGACTACCGTACGCTCCCGGAGATTCAGTCTCCGACGGTCGTTCTCTGGATATCCTTATTAACGCAGAAGCGGCTGTCTCTCTGCCACCAAAACGCGAAAGAAATTGTTCCTTGAACGTTGGCCAGGTAAGCTTTCCACCGCGTACCATTTGTGAAAGCCAATGCGCAGCAGAACCCCTTAGGGCGCGATTTAGAGCGGAAAGTAACGCACTCTCTTGCATCGGGTGGTCTTTCAAAATCAGATCAGCATGAGAGCACCACGCGGATGGATCGGCGCCCGCGCCTTCGGGGTCAAAACGTGGTAACGTTGCATCCTTAGATTCCGTACTCGGTCGTTGCTCCCCCGGTTTGTGCGCTAGCGTCTGAATTAACTCGCGCACAAGGTCCATTTGCTCTTGTAGCACTTTAAACGGTACTGATCCCACTTCTGATGTCGGATCAGGATTCGAATTGTGGGCGCGCGACGACTCTTCATGTGGACTAGCCATCGTTTCACAAAGCCGAGATTTTATTTACACGTATATACAGGTCTATCACTAAGCTTAACAAATAATAAGTACAACTAATAATAAGTCTAACAAACACTAAGCCTAATGAATAATACGATCTACGAATAATTAAATTAAATAATACTATTAGCAATGTTTGAGTTCAAACGAATCCACGGTCACCGGGATAACTCCTTACTAAGCGAAACTAACTTAGACGCAAATGCGATCGTCGAAAATGCTCGATGTATCACTCTCCAAGGCAATCGCAAGAATGCCAGCCTCGTGGAGATTTTTCTCCCTGTACGATTGCATTTTGTTTTCTATACCCGTTTGGAAGCATCGAGAAGGTTCCAAACGCCGTTGCTAGGCACACTCGTTGGAAGCATCGAGAAAGTTCCAAACGCCGTTGCTAGGCAGTTTCCGCCTGGAGTTTTGATTACTAAATACAATGTATGTCCCATTGCATCGGCACCTCCGAGGCAACATCACACGTGGCTCGGCCCGCTCTCGAGGCCGCATGCCGCCACAACCACATTTCTCGGAAAACACATACAACCACTCCAGACCTCCGTTAGATAAAACATCCATCCCGTGACCGTGGCTACGTTCAGCGACCGATTGTCACCTCGAACCCAATCTCGCTTATTACAAATCTTAAACAATTACAACTATAATAAAATCTAGGCTAAGGTACTAGAGGATGTTCCCAAAATTTCCAAGGAAGGGCTTCGGCTTTCCTTTCATCTCCGACATATATATATATATATGTCGGGTTAACATTAGGATTTAAGGCGCGTAACGATTCTTCGTTTGAATTAGCCATTGTTTTACAAAACAGAGAATATATTTACACGAATAAACAAGGTTTTACAAATATTATGAATAATGAATTTTGTAAATGATATGATTGATTAACAAATGATAAATTAAATTATTAATTAGATTAAAGAATAATAAGTTTTATCGAACAATAAAAGAAACGAATAATATATCTTACGATTTACTAATTTAACGAATAATGAAAATTAACGATTGATAAATTTACAAATATTGAATTTAATTTACGCTATAAACAATGATCCGGGGTTCAAACGAATCCACGGTCAACGGGAAAACTTTAAACAATTTTATAACACAAAAATACGTTTGCTGAATCACTCGGAAAAATTACTCGATGTATCACTTTCCAAGGCGATCACACGAATGCCTCTCTGATTAAAATCTTTTTCGTAATACGACTGCATTTGTTTGTTATATTCTCGCTGGAAACATCGAGAAGGTTCCAATCGTTGTTGCTAGGCAATATCTGTCAAAAGTTTGTTATATACTCCTTGGAAACATCGAGAAAGATCCAAACGCCGTTGCTAGGCAGTTTCTGTCTGGAGATTGATTCCTCATACAACGTGTGTCCCATTATATCGACATCTCTAAAGTACAATTCTATGTGATTTCTAGGGAGAACAATACAACCAATCCAAACCTTCGTCAGGCAAAACGTTTATCCCGTGACCGTGGCTACGTTCAGCGACCAGTTATCACCTCGAACCCACTTTCGCTTTTCACAAATGTCAAACAATTACAGATGACAATTACTTAATTACAGTTATGATAAAATCTGGGCTAAAGCATTAAAAGGCCTCCTCAAAATCGCACAGGGAAGGCTCCGGTTTTCATTTCATCTCCGACATATATATATATATATATATATATATATATATATATATATATATATATGTGGAGTCAAGTTCCGAGTCTGAGCCCGAGTCGTCCTCGTGGCGGGGGCTTGAGACAGGTAAGTATTCCTCACTGAAGCTATCCATGTTTTCTTTTACACTGAAGTTATTTTTATTGACACACACGTAATTGTTACAGAGTTGACACAAACTCACAATGACCACACACTCGCGACGCTAGTGACAATGATCTTAGGTTCGATAACGAGTCCGCGGACAACGGGACGGTAGTCGTACGCACTCGCAAAAATCTAAGTCGGATTCTGTGTTGATATTCACTGACCGTAAGGCGTTAATCTCTTTTTGTCGGTGAGGTCGCGAGAGAGAATGACTTTCCGTCCTGGTGATACCCCAGAGGAAAACTGTGACGGGGTGTGTCTAAGGACACGAGATCATCGGATTCGTCGGGGATATCACACGTTCGGAAAGTAAGGGAAATTGACGTTGCTGCTAATTGGCCAATCTCCATATCGGTAGTTAGAAAAGGATGCTAGCCGCCCTTGAGGGAGGGTTGCTAGTGGGAGACGTCGTTCGTGGAAAAATAGGTCTCTCCTGTCTTCCTGTAACTGGGACAAGGACTGTGTATCTGTTGAGGGATTCTACGTAACTAGATATTAGTGTTTATAACGGTCCTTGGGCTAGCCGATCACGTACTGCGGAGACGCGTTGACATCTGGTAAACATCCTGCCCGGAGAATAGGATCTGCGTGTGGCGAGCTACGGGACAGAAACCGTTGGAATGTTTACTGCCACGTGCCGCTACAAATCTTTCTTTTAAGGAGAGCTATAGGGTTACTCAATGCCTTTGTTAGATGGAGAGTTCGTCCCGTTGACCGCGGCCACGTTCGGCGACTAATTGTCGCCTTGAGCCCAAGCTCATTGTCACAAGTCTCAAACGAATACAATTGGGTAGAGTGACGGCAAATCGTTTAATTACAACTGTAGATTTTAATTACAATGTTTTTATGGATTTACCCGAGGTTTCGGAGGGAAGGCATCGGTGTCCTCTTATCTCCGACATATATATGTCGGGTTATCGTTAGGATTTAAAGCGCGTAATGATTCTTCGTTTGAATTAGCCATTGTTTTACGAAAACAGAGAATATATTAACGCGAATAAATAAGATTTTACAAAATATTATGAATAATGAGTTTAATAAATGATAAGATTAACAAACGATAAGTTTAACTAATAATTAGATTAAAGAATAATAAGTTTAACGAACAATAAGAGGAACGAATAATATGTCTTACGATTAATAAATTTAACGAATAATGAGATTAACGATTGATAGGTTTTACGTACAATGAATTTAATTAACGCTATTAACAATGTTCCGGGGTCAAACGAATCCACGGTCAACGGGATAAATCTTTACTATGCGTAGAATAATTTTAAACACAAAAATACGATTGCTGAGACACTCGGTAAATTGCTCGATGTATCACTTTCCAAGGCGATCACACGAATGAATATCTGATGAAAATCTTTTTCGCTATACGACTGCATTTGTTTGTTATATGCTCGCTGGAGACATCGAGAAGGTTCCAATCGTTGTTGCTAGGCAATTTCTGTCAAAAGTTTGTTGTATACTCTTTGGAAACATCGAGAAAGATCCAAACGCCGTTACTAGGCAGTTTCTGTCTGGAGATTGATTCCTAATACAACGTGTGTCCCATTACATCGACATCTCTAAAGTACAATTCTATGTGATTTCTAGGGAGAACAATACAACCGATCCACACCTTCGTCAGGCAAAACGTTTATCCCGTGACCGTGGCTACGTTCGGCGACCAGTTGTCACCTCGAACCCACTTTCGCTTTCACAAATATCAAACAATTACAAATGACAATTGCTTAATTACAGTTATGATAAAATCAAGGCTAAAGCATTAGAAGGCTTCCTCAAAATTGCAAAGGGAAGGCTCCGGTTTTCCTTTCATCTCCGACATATATATAGGTAACAATCTAAGCAATTCGACATTCAAATAAAAATCCATTCAACGAGGACAAATATTTATTGTACCCAGCTTTAATCCTCTCCCGTGCCAGTATCCCTGCACATAGCAGGTTAGCCGAAAAGTGGAATTCGTTTGCCAGTTGCA